>NW_026859186.1:0-28221 GCF_026571515.1 Ruditapes philippinarum
TATTCTTTTTTCCCTGACAATTATTTTGTATTTGAAAATAACTTTCACAAATTGTAAATAAAATCATATTTGTAATATTAAATTATATTGTGTACCGATTTTCTGTTTGCAGGAAATATACAGTTTGATCATTAGTAGTGATTGGAAATGCATTCATATTCTTGAATCTGTAATGGTTTACATAGTTTGATCAATATGTATCAATGTCTAAAAACTTCTTTTCTGATCATTAAAAGATTTAACTCTGTTAAGCTTGTCGTAACTGGATAATTATGATTCAATTTCCCTCCTTAAGGGACGCAATTAGTCTAGATATGATCCTGTTATAAAATACAGTTCTTGAGTGACCTCCCTTTATGTGAAATTTACTGAAACGAGTTTCTGTAATGATTAATTTACTGCAAGTATTGATGAACACAAATTACAATGATTTTGTGCTTTCCTAGAACGGTTTATTGCTAAATGTTTTGAATTCAAAATTTATAAAAAAAGATCAAATTGACTTTCATAGCAAATGACAATCATCCGATATCAAATACCTCTTTTTGTGACTGTATCTATTTAAATACTGTACTCGGGTTTTACATATAAGAATGCAGTTGGCCGATTAAAATTGTAACTTAAGCTAAATGAATTCATAGGGGCAGTTGAAACAGATGCTGAACTCAAATAACGTCGTCATAAATCCATTCGGTAAGATTAGAATGTATACACAGCCAAAGGCACTGTACATCATTTTTATTTGTTCACTTTGAGTATGCCGTTTTTGAGTAATCGATAACAATCACTTGTGTTTTTATCAAATTATATCAAGATAAAAATGATTTTGAGTTTGTTACTGGACACAAATAAAATAAGCACAATCACTTTTGATAGTTTTACAAATTCAATGCAGTTATCACAGAGATTAAAGTTAGCATACTAAGGATCAAAAGACAAAACATTTTTAAACAGTGTCTTGAAAGCTCATTTGTTGTCAGTACAGAAGTGTTAATAGTCTGAAATGACCAACAAAAGCAAGGTCTGAACATCTGTGCCAATAACAGATCAGACAAGCTTTCGCCTTATAACAAATGACATATTCAATTACATCTGATAAGGCGTGTGACATCTCCATATCTGCTCTCATCTGTCAGACCTGTACGACATTTGTTAACAGCTAGCTCCTATCCGATCAGACATTTGAGATAACCGATAACAGTTTGCTTAGACGTTTTGAAAAACATAGAACAGCAAACTCGCGTATAATCACACGTGTAAAAAATTCGATAACAGCAAGTTCCTATCCGATCAGACATTTGAGATAACCGATAGCAGTGTTCAGCTCCCCTCTACATGTAAGAAAAATGAAAACAACCAGCTCCAGTGTAATTTTATAGTAGTGAATTAAGTACTGACCTAAATATAACATCATTTTATTTTCACGGTTTGAAAATAAATGATACATGTATGTTTCTAATGGTATTATACGGGATAATATGGCCTGACAGAGATGAATATGTACCGGGGCGCAAGCCAAATGTTATATTTATCTCAGTCTTACTATATTCTCCTACTACATGCATATTGACCATCAACAACTTGTGTAACGAATTAACGGTAATTGTAATGACTTGCAGTTTATCAATAGATAATATAAAATAATCCTTCTGTACAATGCATGACGTTTTTTATCGATCCAATGATCATCATCGCACAACAATGTATTTGTTTCGGCTTTTATGATATATACGGCACAATTTTAAAGCTATTCGAACATTTTATTTGCCGCCATGTAATAAATAAATAAATATACGCCAATTAAAAAAAAGATAACACAATCGTTTGTCTTAAGTATCATACATGATGTAAAGCAATGATTTTGTTTAAACAACTTAATAAGTGTTATTTAGTGTTTGAAATGTCACAAGTGTTTCAAGAACAAGGAAAAATATTGTAAGCCACTTTTGAATACTTGTTTTCTTTTTGATTAATTTCCGTTGTAAATTTTACGAGCTTTAGATGTTTTCAAGATGCATGTAAGGAAAAAACAAGAAAAATTATAAGAGCGCGCATCTTAATACACAAACAAGGATAAATGAACAACGGTCAACATTTGCACGATTCAAATTAGGCAGGATTATTTTCAGTAGATTAGAAACGTTTCATAGACTAATTTATTGTTTTTGATAATGTGACAACAAGTTTTATCAAATGACAATGAAATCTTTTCTGCCGGGATTTTCATTTGTTATTTTCTATTTTTTGATAGGGATTAAACGTGTATGTAAGTAATCTTAAGTTTATTGAAAATTGTGCATGTATATATCAAAATGTGTAACAATTTGCGCATTTACCACTGTTTAGGAGATACATTAAAGTTTCGGGAAACCTACAGTCTCGCAATTGTTAATATTGAAAGATTAATATGAATCCAATATAACATTGTTTAATCATATTATTTTTTCACAATGCAATTTTGATTTTAGATAACAAGATATTTTCTTTTAGAAGAGGGTGCTAACAAGTTTTCACATGGTTAGCGCCTAAAAACTTCCACGACGAACCTCTTTAAATAATGTGTATCTGACATTTTTATAGTTATTTGTTGTACCTTTTACCTTGCAATATACCACTAACATCCTTTATCAGCCGATCAATTTTCCATTTAGATGTTTCTATTGATAAAATGGCGTATCCTTTACTTTTTCGAGACACCATTTTCTGTAGCTCAGTCAAATGATTATTTTGGGACGAAAGAAAACTCAAATCGGCTAATCAACTAATGTGTTGACCACGAAAATATATTAACGTAGAAGGGTACACAAAATATAAAAACATCATTTGTATACAATAGTTTAAGACCAAAAATGAAGAAATTAGACACACCCAAAGCAACATAAAAAAAAAAAAAAAAAAAAAAAAAAAAAAAAAAAAACAAAGTCAATTTAATATGAGGACAAGAACATGTAGATATATTTTATTATTTTCTTAACCTCTTTTCCAAATACGGGTATTCAGTAGTCATCACATAATTATAAAAAAAGACAAAATAAGATAAAAATTGTATTTACTTGTGGGCTTTGAAATTATTTTCTAAATATGTTGCAATTGATTTTGCTCCATTATAGTCTCGTTTACAACAAATTAATGGTAAATCAGGACCACATAATAGAATTTGCTAATTATGTGAAGAATTACCGAATATTAAGAATGTTCTATCATCGACTAATAAGTGTTCTTTTTACAATATTTTTTAATTCGATATCAAAATTAAATCACGGTTTTAGAAGACAAATTAAAAAATATTTCTTTATAGAATAAAAGTTTTTTTTTCCAAAGAAGGTTAATTTGAGCATCATCGTTACGGAGGATCTCAAAAATATGTGTGAAGTTACAAGGAAATGATTTTAAAATGAGGTTTATGAAAGCCGATGCTTTTAAATTACCCAAAAATCCTGTAAACCAAAGTGTATGCCAACACGGACAACTCCATGGCCAACCCAAGAAAAAGAAGGATAGCACCACTTTGCTTTCGCGACAGTTTGGAGGCCAAAATTTGTTCATCAGGCTCCAGTCTTTTTTCATATACAAGTTACATGAGACCTTGCAATATTCTACATTTTATTTATTCCATGTTTGGTCTCACAAAAAATGTTTTATTAGGAAGTAATATTTTCCTCAGAATCAAGGTATTTTAAAACATGTGGTGTAACAGTGCACACATATTATGCAGAATATGAAATAGGTCAAGATTTGTTACGGGAGAGAATATCATTCGAATAGACTTACTCTGTTATTACAGGTCCGGACCATACAATTTCGTGGGGTACTACGTGTTTGAACGAAAGAAGTTCCACTATAAATCTTTGTTATCTATTACAGAAAGATTAACAGAGTTTTCACAACTAGGATTATGTACGGGGAGCGCCCATTAAACATTGACAAAAGTATTTAGTTTTCACTGTAAAAAATGACAACGAACATGGTATTACTTGTGTGTTCTGTATAAGTTTTTTTAATCAAATTATGCTCATTCAGGTTAAAGAAGACTGATTCTTAAGATATGGAATACAACTTTGATTTGAAAAATGAATGCAATAATCTTCCGAAACATGGAGATTTCTCTACAACAGATGATGCCAAAATGAATTTAATAAAGAAAGGAACAAGGTTGACCAACGGCATGTGCCTTATGGTGACTCACATCTACTATTAAATACTTACGTATTTTTGTAATATAGTTGTCATAAAATTTTCAACTACCTTTTAGAAAACAAAATATCCGTTGAAAACCTGAAGATGACCCCACCTCATTAGATTTAGATAAAGGTAGTGCATTCTATTTTACATTTTGCTGCAAACCATTTACATGTAATTTGTTTCGGCAGACTGATAGCATAGTGGCTTAATAATCTCTAAAAACGCCAGGAATAATGCATACATGAATACATCATGCTTGAGTATTAATTTCAAAACGTATTTTATCCTGTTAGTCAATACTATTCATCAAGCCTTTTTTTCAGTCTACAAAATCTGCGTAAGCAAACAATTCTATAAAATGATAACAAGGCACAAGAAACGGAGGTACGAAAAATATCTTGAATTAAAATACATCCAAAACCAACATATCATAACAACATTGTTGTGAAAACGATAAACGTGCTACGCTTCGTATGTGATTTACACACTTATTCACTTATAAGATACACTTAAACGTGCCGTATCTTAGCACAAGAAACGGACAAGCAGTAACAAAAGTTATCATAATAATAACTCAGGAAATATTCAGAGTTATCACAAAAACTTAACGTTTGGAACTTTCCATTATAATTAGGTGTTAAGTATAGCAACGAAGAAGCTTAAGATCACAAATGAAAATGTCAATCTGTACAAATGAGCAATTAATTTGGAATACTTACTCAAAATTATCAAATTTAAAAAAGGGGCATGAAAAATAGACTATTTAGTTTGTATTGACACATAATACAATATGTAAAGCAATCTTAATCCTCAATGTTTAATTAAGTATCTCAAAATTTCCGTTTGAAGTTAAGAATTGCGATTATTAGTGTGTTTGTCCAGTGTACTATAAAGTTTTCCAACGAAATCCGTAACGTTTTCCAGGAACTCCTTGATAGTTATTATAAGAACTCCTGACAAGTTATCATAAGAACTCCATCCTTCAGAAAACAGCCCCCCCCCCCCCATGATCATGCAGTCGAAAAAGCGTTCCATGTATAGAGAATGCTCGGTGCTGTTGACTATAATAATTGTATTCCTTTTGATATTTGGAGTAAAATAGGGACGATAGACTTAACTTGATTTAAAGTTGACTAAATGATTACCTAAAATGTAACTCTTTTTATGACAGACGAAATATGGGAACAAACACCTGTTAAATACGTTAGCGTTGAATTACATTATGATTTTACTACCAGTACTTTTAGTTATCCGATATAAAAAAGCAAAGAAAATATTTCAGATGTAGGACTCTTATATCGGAACAAGAAAATGTGTTGCAATGTCAGACCGCACGTTTAATATTCACACCGTACAATGTAAATGCAAATCATCAGTGGTTTAGAGAGGACAAGAGTGGATTGGTAGTGCTGAATAGCAGCAAGAATAAATATGATGAAAATAAATACATTGAACCAAGAAACGGTGACAATTTCAATTTGTTTATAGCAGAAGTAGGATTAGCAGACAATGGCTCATATTTTGTAAATTGCGGACAAAATTGATTTAGCAACCGCTCACATTTAATTATAACTCTAAAATTACCAAAAGGGGGTATTTAAGTTTAATATTTTTTCTGTATATATAGCATAATTATCCGACTTTTGAAGGTTGAATGACGTTAAAGTTACATGACACGATAACAATATATAGACTATTTTGCGACATTACAACATTTAGAATGCTCCTAAATGACTGCCAGGTTATTTTATTTTCAAATCTAACTGTAGTCATCACAGTTACCTCTTGAGCAGACTAAGTGATCATGGCAAGTTTTAAAACTACATTATAAGGAATGTTTAAAGCAAATTGTAAATAACAATTGCATATGAACCTTTAGTAACTAAGTAACTTTTGACGATATAAAAGAAATTTTCATTATTTTTGCTAAAACAGGGGCAATAAACAGACCTACGTACGGACACAGTGACAGTCGGACTGATGGGAGTGAGTAACAAGAAATTAATTTAGTTTAAAGAACTAAAGAATAGGTCTTTGTTATATGCAACAAATTAAGAAATAAAATTATCATAGTATTGAAATAAAGATGCATTGAAAGGGCAATTAACACTAAATTGTTGAGACCTGAATTTAAAAGCCAGCGGGAACATTCGAGCATGGTCTATACTGTTGGTAATTATTTTTTATATTCTTGTCCCAAACCTCGTTATTTGTCAAATGGACTGCTTTGCAAAGTCATTTACTATAGTAAAGAGTTATAGTGTTAAACATGAAAAATATATTTATTTTAATTTTTTGGATATTTTTGCATATGTACACCAATTCAAAACAAATAATTAAATTGTTGTCTGACAAAAGTATCTTTACAATAAGCCATATTCTTGGAATTTAATCTTTTTTTCGACAGGCAACAATAAATGAAGAGTTTTTCGTAAATGATGATTTATTATTACTTGTCAGGTTGCGGAGACAAATGTGGCCAACTTTCGGTTAACACACACAACACCACAGAAGGAAAGCCGGTAATATTTCACTTTGTGGTTTCACTCGGTAAAAACGTGACTTGGCAGAAGAAACTTGGTTCGGTCTTTAAAAATCTAGAAGGTGAAAAGTATCATCTGGCATTTGATGGTAGTAGAACGACTCACAGCCTTTCGATTTTAGAAACAAAGCATGAAGATACAGGCGAATACAGAGTTAATTGCGGTTCCACGGTGTCGAATTCAATCTATCTGAACATTGGTGATTATGTTAAAATATATTTCAATGTAATGTTATCTTTAGAAAATGGATAAGTATTTGGAAATATATATTAAATATGATATGTTTTTAGGCAAGACTCGAAACAAATTTAATTCCATATAGAAAATCTTCTGGCAATTTTAAACTACTGCTTAACATTGATAAAATTGTTTTATTTGTTTGTAATTTAATGTTGTTTGTACAGATGTTTATTTTCTTTTAACAAGTTATCAGCTATGTATCTACCTTTCATTTTGATTTGTTATGTCTGTAGAATATTTTCAATGCCATGTGCAAGCTACAAGATTCCTGTCAATTGTTTCTTTTTTCAAACATTGGGTATCAAAATCAATTGTAAAAGGGTTGATTAGATATATGAAATTGGTATAAAAATACTTGTATATTCTGCATCATGATGCACTGTAAATATCTACAATCGCCAGCCTTGCAGATGTATTGATGATGATTGCTGGTGCTATATACAAAATGTAGTTCTCTTAAAGTTCAAGGTTAGTCTCCTATTAGGATATGTTACTCCCCTTAAACCTGCGATACAAAACTTAGTCCCGCGTTTTTGGGGAAGGACCAAAGCTGAAATTTAAGAAACAGTGATACACTACAGTTTGCCTTTGTGATGAAAACTTCATTAGATTTGTACCAAATGTTCAAGTTCTGTGTACATTTGTTGCGATATTAAGATAGTATATGTTGAATCTTTGGCCACAGCACCACAGGAAACCCGTATCAAAGTGTCTTATTTCTTATCACAGCCTTAACGTTTTCGGCACTATTTCAGTTGAATGTATGGCCATGTATCATTTAAGGCACTGATTATAGTAACTGACCGTGATCTTAACCACATCCAAGCAAATAGAACTAACTGTTGTGAATAATCTTTATTTGCAAAACGTTTGTAATTCAAGTATGTGATTCTAAACAGTAGATTTTGGTCGTCATGGAAGGTCAGTAATGTAACAATAGCGTCGATTCCTCCTAACAGATTAAGGTTTGAAAGGCCCAAAAAAGAATGGTGCTATCTTAGTTAACATTGGTCTTTGGTGTAACTTGGTGTTTAATGTGGACGTTCCGTTCCAAAAATTATATAAGCTGTTTATTTTTAACATTTCAATTTGATTATTTGATTATAATTAGCCCAGAAACAATGCTATGCCAAATGTAAAGCATGTAATTTAAAGTAAATTTTAGACATATAATTGGAAATTTACTTTTATAATTTCAGTATACAGTAAACCATCCGTTCCGGTATTTTCCAACGTAGAAGCCCATGAATATTGTACACCTCGGACATGTATAGTGGCTATTGTAAATAAATTAGAAACGATAGAATGTACTGTGAAAGGTGGATCAAGAGACATGACTCTAAATTTGCTAAAGAACAACATGAAATTAACAAATACCAATCAAACGCATAAACAAATATATTCTATTACCCATTTCTATATAAGATATAGCTTTATACCAAGTCAAACTGACACTGACATCAAATTTACATGTACGGTGAAGGATGCATCACAATTAGTACAATCATCAACATCTGTGGTTATGTATATCATAGGTATGCGCTATATTGATTCTTAAACTATTACAAAATTATATAAGTAAATGATTAATAGATTTGTCTTTTGGATGAACTAATCCCAGTAGTTTCTTGTCTGACTGATGTTTCATGACGGATTTTCATGAATTGATAAGTTAAAAATATGAATATTTACTACTCAAACCATGAAACAATAATGTGTTTAATATTTATATCTTACAATTAGAAAGAACATAAGTGTTTAAATTTTTATCAAACACCCATGTTTTTTTTATGATATAGATTAACTTAGTAATTAAATATTAAACTTTAATACTTTCATTTTTTAGTTCCCCCAAACAAGATTGAGGTGAATGTTCATGAAGTAATAGAAGGAGAAGAAGGTGAAGTGCAATGTATAGCAATGAATGGGAGACCGCCGCTAAAGTCGGACATGTCTATCGGTAGTAAATCAGAGACTTATACAAAGACAAAGAATACCACAAAGCCAGGGAACTTGTACGATATCATTACGTGGACAACAAGGTCCTTTACACGGGATGATAATCAGAAGAAGATATTGTGTTGTAGCAATATTGGAGGGAAGATATGTGGAGATACAAAAATCAATGTATTGTGTAAGTAATTTTATTGATTATTCTGTTTATTTATTTGATTGTTTAAAGATGGTATATGTTGTAATTGAGGCTATATACCACACTCAAGTGAAATTTTAAATATGTATTCAATTATGATTATAAAACAATTTAAAAAAAAAATCAAAAATGAACTGCAAATTTTTGTGAACATTATATATAATCATTATAATATATGCATTCATTTCTTATTGAAAGAAAGGACATAGACTTTACAGAAAATAAATTTCTAATTACCTTCATTTTTTTGCATGACATGTAAAATTCGGTAATTTCTTTATAAATGATGCTTTTTGGAACTTACAATATTTATAAATCTTAATTTGAGCATCAAATTTATGATATAAAGCCATAAAAATTTGTGTTACAGGATCTTTAATCGTAGTAATAAAAAAATACAATGCATGTATTCTTAACATCGGTTGTAGTTGTTTGAGCTCTTGCATGCGTGACATATACCAGTATACTGCATGGCACTTCAAATTTATCGCGTTTCAAAATCGATTGCCATAGATCTGTATTTACATATCACAATGCACGTATTTTAAACATAGATTGTAGTTGTTTGAGCTCTTGCATGCGTGACATATACCGGTATATTGCATGGCATTTCTAATGTATAATTTTTCAAAATCGATTGCCATACATCTGTTCCTTAACTATCACCATTACCAGTTTGGCTGCTTTCTGCAAACTATTTCAATAGAATCATTCAACTGTGACAAATGAACAATTCCACAAGTAAAGTTTACTACGCATAAATTGATCTATGTGATCTAAAACATATTCTGACTATACAAAATAACGAGTTCATGTTTACCATAACGAAAATAAATCTTTGACACGTTTGTTACTTTGCATATAATTAATATTCCCAAGACCAGCTATACAAAATCAGCAAAATATGCTTGTAATACATGCATACCCCCTTTGTCAGCAAACCCGAAGATGTATGCGATGCTGCTTGTAAACTATTTTTGCATGCAAGTTCAAAGCGACCTTATTTTTGAGCCCCCTTCCTAAACTTGATATGAAGAACTCTACTGTCAAAGACCAATGCACGTGTGACGTTTCAGTGCAAACGACCATTTATTTTTCCAAGTAATCCGTTATGACAGTCAAGTTCAACGTGTCCTGTGAAGTTTAAGGGCAAATGTCGCATTGGTTGTCTAGTTTTTGGTCGGTTTGTTTAGATAACATTGTGAAAAAGAGCATATGGATGATACAATTAGTCATGAAAACTTGTATGTATTTCATATACAGTTTGAGGAATGAAAGCTGATAATATGCGTTATAGATTATATACAATTACCTGTAAGGGATACGGATATGTGACAACTGCATTAAGGGTAAAAATTTTGTTTTACAAAATAATTTGTCTTGTTTTTTTTAAATCAATCACTTTAATTAAAATTTCTACTTTAACAGTTAAACCAAAACTTATTAAAGTTGTTGAAGTTTTCAAGCAAAACAAAGACAATGGAGACACTAATATAACATTGAAGTTCTCAGTCGAAGAGTCAAATCCAAAGAGTTCCATTGTAATAAGTGGAGTAAAACATATAGAGCAATCGTGGGTCGATGACAAAATTGAGCAGCAAAATAAAACATATGGGTGGACATATACATCGGTAAGTACATTACACCACTAACAATAATAATTTGTAACATGCTTCTGGTCAGCTCTGTGTCTTTATGAAATTTTATTGAATGTCTTCTTTAATAAGTAAATGGTAAATGTATGAAAATACAGTTTGCGTGAAAACACATCATTTTTGTTGCTCAAAACGAGAAATAAACAAATAACTGGAAACTTTAAACAGCGCCTGACACGTAAATTGCAATGCTATTGTTTTTTAATTGTTTATCTCTTGTTTTAGTTGTTCACTTAGTACAATGTAGTAAAAAAGGGGTGTTTGCAGTTAATCACGATACGCAAGTACTCGACACCTGGGCGGACTGGTATCAATCTTTTTCCAAAGGTTAAAAATGTAATCACTTTTGACCCTAAGGGTTAATTTGAATTTTAATCTTTGAACTTAGCTTATGTCATCTCGTCCTTGTTGATCTACATTATTTAGAATATTTTATATCTTGTTGGTCTGGTGTATGTTTGTTGTAATATTGTGTTTTAGTCTGTTTTGAAAGCTATTGCCTTGTAGGATATTCCATTTTCTAATATTTCGTTCCAGATCCAGAGCTTCATTTTTACAAGACATGATAATTCAAGGGAGATCAAATGTGAAGTGAAAAATGAAGGCTTTCCCGATCTTAGATTAAATGTTGAATATACTCTTGATATAACGTGTATGCCGTTTCTTATTTTTCTTTTCTTTTTTAATGAAT
Organism: Ruditapes philippinarum; assembly: GCF_026571515.1. Taxonomy (NCBI): domain Eukaryota; kingdom Metazoa; phylum Mollusca; class Bivalvia; order Venerida; family Veneridae; genus Ruditapes; species Ruditapes philippinarum. Next base: position 11,464 of record NW_026859186.1, read on the forward strand.
TCATTTTGTTTAACTCTGTATATTTAAACTGTAAAACTTGTACAAAATCTTGTGAAATGTGTATGCTTTTATCTATCGCCTCAATTGTAATTGGGGATTCTTCGGAATGTATTTATAAGCTTTTTTAAAAGAATTTCTCTGAAACCAATACTAAATTAAACTTTACTAAATGATAACAATAAGTGGTTCTTCGTTTTGTTCCGTTCCTGCAGATTATCCAATAGTTACTATATCAGAGAAAGAACAGAAAACTGTTTACGTTGGTGATGATGTTGATTTGACCTGTAACGTGGACAGTAATCCCCCATCAACACTTTCGTGGCAGAATCAGACCGGCATTATTAAAGGTTTTATGCATACAAATGTATAGTTTTTAAAATATAGTAATTTCATATAATTCTCTTTATCATCTAATATCACATTTTAATCATAGTTTATTGTGTCGTGTGTACGATTATCTAAATTAACTAACTGTCTTCATACTGATTTTGATTGATTATAATTGTTTTCACATCATAATATCAGTTTACTAATCCCTAATATTGCATTAATATTTGCATGTCAAAGCGTAAGTTAAATCGTGCTCTAATATGTTGTCGGGGAAATACCGTCGAGGCTAACTAATCTTAGTACGCATGTTTGTTTGTTGCATTGCGTTTTAAGTTGCGCTGAAAGTAAATTTATATCGCAACCTTTTAACTTTACTGGGAATACTAAAGGTGCTTCTTATTTCAGGTGTTTTTTTAGTTGATACACATTTTAAAGCACTTACTGACTGATCAAAAGCTGTAATATATATTATTTATTATTTATTTCCATAGAGATATTCGGAGAAAAAACAATAAAACTTTATTTAACAAACGTTTCAACCGACCATTCCAAGACATATAGTTGCAAGGCCCGTAATGGAATTGGTGGGATTGTATCAAGAAATATAACGCTCATCGTGAAAGGTATTTCTTGTAGGCTGCAAACTTTGATGTGATAATAATGTACAAAGTCTGGAAATGTAATGATAGATAGTGTCTTATAGGGAAATAACGCTTTTGTATAATTGATAGTGTTTTAAAACATAGTATTATGACTGTCTTGAATAAATCTTAATACCTTAAAATGTAGCATTTACATAAAATCATGCAACTTTTATAAAAATTCATATCTGTCTAATGATATTGATAATGCATAATATTCATTAACGATTGAAATATTGTTTTCTTTTCCTCCCTCAGATCCATCTGAAAGACAAGAAAACGAAGCAATTAAACCATCGGCCGAGGCAAGCTTTGCATTAGTCATTGGGCCAATAATTGGCTGTATTTTAGTTATCATCATAGCGGTCATTGTGGCTCTTATAGTACTCAAGAAACGACAGAATAAGACACCAAACAAAAGGAACATTCATGAAATTAACATTGAGGAAAGAAATGAGTATGTAACATTTAAATTACTACTATGACGTCATTCCTTTGTTCTGACCGTACTGTATTTTTAATACTGTACAGGTAGGTGTCCAATATTAATGTGTAAGTCCAATATTAATTGTGAAACATATAAATATCAGACAGCATGACGTGTAGTGAAAGAAGCTTGTATGACCACAGGATTTTGCGGAAAATTCTCCAAAAAAAAAAAAAAAAAAAAAAAAAAAAAAAAAAAAAAAACGATTAAGTAAATGTAACTTCTTATCTCAGAGGTTAACACGAGGAATGATGCATCATCTTTCCTTCGCCCATTACGCATTTTACATATTAATTTTACGAAAAGAACAATAATTGTTATCTGGCTAATTTAACGAATGATTATTCCAAGCCTACTGATTTTCGATTTTCAAACTCTTAACATCTTATCACTGTTTACGCTTTCCAAGTGAAAGATAGCGGATATGATATTTATGGGATTGTTTAATTTCTTGTCTATTGTCCGTTTTTGTTTCTTTTTTAAATATACGTTTACATGACAATCATACTTGATTTGCCTAATTGTATGTACGTTATGTTTCAGTTAGGTCAACTTTTCAAGTAAGTGTAATGGTCAGCTTTTCAAATAAATATAATAGAGAAAATAGATTCATCTATTTTAAACAAAAGCGGCTATATTTGATTGCTTATATAAAAAACGATGCCAGACTCCTGTGGTATGACAAATACCAATTCAAAAATAAGAAAATATCATTTTGTTGCGTTAATATCCAAAATTCACACTAATGGCAATTCTTACACAACTTGTCATCCTTGCTGTAGTAAAATAAGAAAAATATCATTTTAACACTAAATGGTCAATATAAATCCTTCTTCAATCATTCAAAATATCCAAGATTCAACATAAATTTGAAAACATTTCATTTTTATTATTTCTTGTAAAAATCCCCAATGTAAATTGATGTATACTGTATGTGCGTAAGTTCAACATTTTTTGTAACTGGTAAATTTTATGTAATATAATTGTGTTCATGTACATAATTGGTCATATTTCAAAACACGAAAATTTCTTGCTACATTCAAGAGGCTACCCACAGGGTTTTGCAAGTAAGAAAAAGATAATTGCTAAAACATTAATATTGCACATTTCTAGCACAAAAATAAATTGTTTCTAATTTTTCGATAGATAACATGATATTTGATAGTAAAAGTAGTAATTTAAGTAAGATATAAGCCTCAAACTGACCAATAAGTAAAATTTCTAATTCCCTTCGGCGCTACGCGCCTCATGAAATTAAATACAGTTTTCGGCTTATATCTACTACATAAAAGTTATATGTTATATTGATTCGGAGTTTTCCAATTCTTTTTACCTCTGTCCTTACATGCACATTAGACTCCTTACTTGTCTAAGCAAATTTTTATGTCCAGAAATGTCATATATTTATAGGCTATTTGTTTGATTGGCTAAAAAGTTTCACAACAATTACTGACAAAGGGGTAACATCACGTGAAGTCAATAATAATAGCAGCCAGATAAAGAATAACGAAAATGACGTAATATTTGCATGTAAAACTTCAAGCTTGAAGTCCTTATGAGCTCATAAATAACGATTATTAATTTAACATGAAACAAGCGGCAACAAAGACTATTTCCCATTAAAGGTTGTGTTTCGTGGGGCTCGGAGTATGGACATGTACCATAATCTTTACGTCACCTTGCGTTGTCGTGTGAAATTACACGTTTTTTTTTTCAATATAATAGCTAAATATTTAATGATTGGAGTGTTTAAATAGAAAAACATATTTTTTTCGGTAAAAAAAAACAGCATATTACATAAATTTTGCAAAACAATCAGATAGAAACTTACAATGAATTGTCAGTAATAATGCATTTACTTACCTAATTTCTAAAATGGACTTTACCTGGTCGATGTACTTTGCACAATTTGTTTTTACTAGTTTGCTTGTATACAACGATTAAAAAAAAATATTGTTTTTTTTTTTTCCAGAAATTTACATCCGACTGGAAACGGTAAGCGCTAAAACAAACATTTATTTGCCCATGTTCCATATGCACTATTTTGTATGACAACTTTATCTTCCTGCATGATGTAAAACCTAACATCTTTAAACTGCTGTGGTATGCCGACAACGGATCTCGGACGTATTCAACCGATTTCAGAAAGTTTTGTATTGGCCTTAAGTTTTTTTTTCTTTTAGAGCAATACATACATTCTTACGATGCGGTACGTTGCTATGCAAAGACCTAAAAAAGTATGTTCTCGAGCATGCGCATTCTGCTTAGGGCAGACATATCACGCCTTTCACAGAAATGTTGGCGTTTATAGAAAATGGCTTGAAAGTATAAAATGCATAAGTATCAATAAATATCAACGAAATAGAACTGTTGCATATAAAACATATAAACAGGAGGAGAATTTCCTTTTAAAAATTGTCCCGCGTTGAGTACGATAATTATTGTGAGAATCTTTCTAACCATCCAAATTTATTTATTAGCAAAAAATATCTACCAAATTGTTCTTGATCTTTATTTCAAAAACAAAATAGATACAAGTATCTGTGAGATTTATATTTCTTATGTTTTCTATCTCCATGAATAAGTAAGTATACGACCGTGCATATCCAGTAACGAAAGAATGTGCAAATAACGTAAAAGTAACACCAAATCTGTACAACGATATTGCCACAACGAATAACAGAGTAAGTTAACGAACCAAAATATTTTATTCTAAATCAAATTTAAAGAAATGAAATCGCGCATACGGCTGCTACGACATTATACTTTAAAAAGCATTAAATTTTTTTCAGGAATATGTTTACTTCGTTAGATCATTCGTGAGAAAGACAACCTGATTACCGTTTTGAAGGTGACTTTTGTGCTTTCGTTAAATAAATATGTACATTTAACACATTTAAAACGTTACTTTTTCAAATTATGTTTACCGAAGATATTTTGTCAAACTACCAGTGCCGGAAGCTGGTAAAATAAGATTTAGCTACTTTAATGAGATAACCGTCGTTGCTTCAGTGCTCCATTCACGAATTCGGCGTTACCTCGTAAAAATGGTCTCAATTACGTTTTATCAGCTAAATTAAGTATAATATGACACGACTAGATTTGTGAATGTCTCATGTACAACGAGTATTAAAAGTCAAAATGTATGTTATTGTATTAAAAGATATCAACGAATCAAACTAAATATCGCCATCAATACGCTAGTCAGATCGTTATTTCACAAATGTTCTTGAAACATAAACATTTACATGAAAATGTTTTTGATTAGGTTTAAATTATAATTTCTCGGCAACCGTAAGCGCTAATCCATTTCTTCGAATTTGGTGTACAGTAAAAAAATTGGTTCATTTACTTATCGCGAGTTATATGCAAATTTCTGCGTTACTGGATATACACTTTGTGTATAGTTTACCAAAAATAAATTAAATAAATAAATTAATAGATAAAATTAAGTTAATTACCATTTTGTGAAAGTCATTTTAAAGTCTTTTTACAGCTGCCACACAACACTTGACACCTGTTGTTGTAAAGTATAAAAGTCTGGAAACAAAGGGATCCCTCGGAAGCATGAATCACAACAAGATAATTGCAGACTCTGTTTCGATTTCTTTTTGTCCTACACAGAATAAGCATGCGCGACATGTTACTTCCGTTTCTAAGGAAATATGGCATTGCAAACAAGTATATTAGTAGTTCAAGTGTAACACATACAAATGTAGATGTTTAGTACTTAATTAAAACACCTACTACGGGAATCTGCGTTGCGATGCGGTAACGTTGTACCATCGCCCATTTGTCATTATATTTTATTGAGTTTTGCATTGGCACCCAACAGATAGCATTCATGGTTGTTCTTTGTATTTAGAAGTCCTGATGCAACGAGATGTTGGTACGACACTTGATACATTTTATTTTTTATATTAACTTTAAACTAAATTATTATTCCAAATTGACATTATTTTAGGTATTGTTACCGATTTCTGATTTTGTCTTGATGATGGTTATCTAAATTTAAGAAAAACATAATACATGTAGACACTTTTACTCGTATTTTTTATAAAGCATCATGTATGGAATGTAAAACTGCTTACGTTAAAGAATAGAAATAATAAACTTAGTATATTGAATGTGTTACATACGGAACACTTGATTGTCTTAATAAAATGCCTTAACGATAGATCTGTAATCAAACGCCAAGCGTGTTGGTCTCATTCGAGTTTCATAATTACTTTTATGTTATTTAATTTATGTTGATTAGAAAAATTAGTTTAATATTCGTGTTTAATTTAATGAAACGATGTTTATTTCTTGTTTTAAGGTATGCCCCCTCCCTAATGGGCACTATAAAGAAATTGTAAAATTGACAACATTGGTCTGTTATAGACTTTAAATGCAAAATGTAAACAGAGTTTACAGTATCGTTAACGAGATGTTCAGATAAAGTTTTGTCTTAATTAAAACTTGGATATTGAAGGGCTTTTTCAGAAATGAGAATCTCCAAGTAATCTTATCATCATTATGAAAAAACGTTCTCAAATAATAGCATTCAGTTAACAAATCACACAAGCAAAGGTTTTGCTTTTCATAAAAATGTTTGCAACATGTATAAAAATGTTACCCGAGCCAACTCATTTCTAATACTTGTTCTACTGTTTTCCTACTTCAGTTAGATGGACTTGTTTAAAATATTCCAAAAGAAACAAAATGAGGACTGTTCTCAAAGGTTGCTTACATTTTCTTTAAGGTATATGGGTTGACTTGTACAATATAAAATAACTTTACTTTGTAGTTTCTAATTTCTGAGAGTTTGAAAATATCAGATGCTATTATTTGCTGTTAACTTTGGCATATTCCCATAATAATTGTGTTATTCAAATGAGACACATAAATAATGTTCACAGAAAGAAAGAAAGAAAGAAAGAAAGAGAAAGAAAGAAAGAAAGAAAGAAAGAAAGAAAGAAAAAGAAAGAAAGAAAGAGAAGATAGTTACATCCTGTGGGATTTGAACCCGCGCCCCTTTGTAGTTCTAGTCAATATAAATATTCTTCAAAATGAAGGTAATCCATTAGGTGGGTCATACTTTTAAAGATATTTTACAATACAATTTCGCTTTTTTTGCTTAACACTGATGGCATTGGGTTTGTTATCTGGGGGTCAGTTGTTTGATCTTCGGGTGAGGCAAATTCAAATGACGGTTGCTCTCGGCCTTTGAACCATATGGTTATTTGTCTCGCACAGCTGATTTAGGAATCATGTATGATAAGTAGTCGCCTACTTGCGGAGAAACTGTTAGATGTCCAGAACCGTTTTGTTAGACCAACCGATGTAATAACGATCGAAATGTATCAAAATCGGCGTAAAAATCAAACAAACTGTATTTCTACAAATCTTGTTCGACTTTTTATTTTTAAGACCCCACTCACAATAATATTGCAACATCTTCTGGAAACGCTGATGCCACGGAACAGCCAGAATACGCATGCGTCATTCCAAAGAAAGACAGGAGGAAGTTTCCTGCTATGAAGGAGACAAATGATGCAGACAACAAAAATGTAACTATTGAAAGGCTTTATTAAATAATATAATTTATTATTGATGATAAAGTAAAAATAAAAGTAAACGTGATTTTTCTTTTTTTCTTCCTAAAGATGATTAAGGATTATTCCAGATATTTTATGATATTTTTTTAATTCAATTTTAATTATAATTTAAAAATGAAAACAACAAAAAAAACACTAAAAAACAGCAACATTATACATGCTAAACTGCTTATGTTTAAATGTAATAAATTTTCAACAGAAAGCACGACATAATTATAGAAGCAACGTATTTTACATCTGTATCAAAACCAGCAAAATTGTCTGTTTGCTTCTCGATATGCACATGTGATACTTTGCTTTTAATTTAAGAAGAACAAAATCTTATCAAAAGTCAATCTCTGTATTTACAGAACGAAAGGGGAGACAATCTGGTGTATGCTGACCTAGATCTAGCCGAATATCCGGACCTGGCAGCTAAGAGACCACTTGTTACTTTGCATGAGCAGACAGAATATGTGTCGATAGATTTCAGTAAGACCGGCGCAGCAGCGATTGCAGACAGTAGTGGAGACAACAACTAAAGAGACGTGAACTATATAAGGGGTCATCAAATTGTTAGAGGATCAAAGGATAAAAAAGAACCAATTTCGTTATAAAATAATTTGAGGTCATGGCCCTCTCTATACGGCAAATGAAAATAACAGTAGAAATGGCCAAACCTTCATTTGAAGTAAAACCTCTGGGCGAGACATTTTATTCGATAAGAAGCCTTTTACTAACATAGAAAATAGAACATAGAAAATAGTATTAAAGATAAGATACAACATGGAAAAAGATACCTGATTGGGAATTTATGCTTTTTTCAATTATATTTTTTTCCATTTTTTTTATAATTCTTTCTATAATTTATTTTTATAATGTCTTTACTTATATGAAGGAAAGTAACTTTAGAGCTAGTTATTAAAAATAGTTTCCTAGCGCATAAGACGAAAGTAAAATAAAACATCCTAAAGACAAATAAAAACAGTCAATATTTTAGCCTGTTAAAAGCTTTTATCTAAATAATATACTAGTAAATTTGTACCCGCTTTGATAATTAATTCGATATGTAAACTTGCTTTTAATCTATTAAATTTATACTCGAATATAACGCATGCTTAATGTGAAAAGGATAAGTTGGGTTTTGTAGGTGTCCAATTGAGTGATTGGTCGATTAGCACAGTGTTTAATTGCAGTGGGTATAAGGCGAATATTTAAAATAGAATGTCAGCCGTTGTACCGTAAACAAAGTCATTTGCCATTCATTCAAACATTCCTAGTGTATATATAAATCATTCGTTATACTACACCATTAATTCCTTCTTTACCACTTACTGTTTCATTGTACAATGTAAATTACATGGCATTGTCTTGGAGAAGGAAGCCTTTACACGTGATAAATGTGTAGAAACTTACACGATAAACTTCTTCATACCATGTCTATCTGACACGTATACTACTTTGTAATACTCAATCATTTACAAGAGGTAACTTATTCAACATCATTTAACAACCGAACTTTTAAGATGGCTCTCTTAATATGAACACGAGTCGTGATAAAAAAAGAAAGCAATTCAGCACCCTTTGCCTATATAAAAGACATTGAAAGCCAGTACATTTTAAAGCAGATAGATATATGTTACTTTCACTGGAATTTAAGTTATTAAAGAATCATTTGTTTTGTTATAATGAAGCATCTTTTAAACGGAAATACAATATGTTTTATTCTCTTTATTGTCATAGTGATAAAACCAACGTGTAAGTGTTCTTTTTATTACAAGTTGAGTAATTCAGAATGTTTTTAAGAAACTAAAAGAATAAATATTGTATTATTCTCAAAAACGGTGCTGAACAATAGGGCAATGGCTTTAAAAAAATATCGATAACATCATTGAAAAGGCGGTTTCTGTTCATTTCGGTTAATTTGAAAATTGAAACGTAATATGTTTTAAGTACATGCACATATTGTTTAATAAAAACAAATTGTAATTTACAATGCCTTTAATGATCTTTATATATTGAAAGCATTAAACATTATACTAATTGAAATTTTGTATAAAAGAAAAAGAAAAAAAGAAATGTGTTCTTTGAATGTTATAAAAAATGTACATCATTATGTTACGTGTGTATAGGAACATGTATAGTTTATATATTTAGTTATACAATATATATCGTTTCAAAATAAAAAGCAATTGATAACATTTTTCGATATTCATTTTCGTTTGTGAATGAAGAAAATATGGCGTAGAAATACCCGTAGTAACTATCTTAAATAAACAAGTAGTAATTTGTCGCACTTACATCATGAATATCAATACATAAATGTCTCCGTAATTTAAACACAAAGATCAAACTAAATATATATACAGTATATATACCAATCTTGCCAACACAAAACGTCTTCAATACAATCATGGATAGATCGAGTTATAAACAGAATATCTATATCTTTTTGACTACAAGTTGTAGAGATACTAAGCTAGCATAAACTTTTCAAATTAAGGTGGTGAAAGACACTTAAGTCAGAAAGGACTTTAGTTTTTTACTCTTCATTCTTTCCTGACTTTTAGTTTATTATATTTCATAGCTCTAGATGCTATATTTACATAATTAAAAACGCATCAGTACATTGAAAATCTTATTTCAAATCATCTAACAACTGTTTCAATAAAATCATGATTCTTATTTGAATGGTTTAATCTCATACCAGTATTATTAGCATAATTGTTTTAAGTCATAGAACATACTAAGTTCAAGCGAAATGGCGGGTGAACCTCTTCATAAAATTAATTTTTCATGATTAAGTTCAGATATTTGTAATTACCGTCCATTGATTTTGTTAGATGAACATTCAGGCTATAATCTAATTAATAAGTTTTTTTTACATTTTCTTATTGTAAATTTCTTTCTATTATAATGTTATGTACACACTACAAGTCATACTTTTACATGAATTATAATACAATTAAACTCTCGTTTAACCTCAATTTATGACTGAAACTCATGTCATACAAGAACAGAATGACACACTTAAAAGTGCAACTGTTTCTGCTCGTGCTATTGGTGCAGACAACAATCAGCTGGCACATCAATGTTGTCTGGAAAGTGGTCATGATTTGCAGTGTTCGCAAACATGTTTTCAATCAATTCTAAAAATGCAACAATGTTGCTCATATCATTTCGATCTTGTATTTCATTTATGTATCAAATTTCATTTGTGTATAGTAGTTGGACAATCGGAGCTAAATTGAACCACAGCTGTTCACAAAATATAACAGATGTTGTCATACATCAAAATGTTCAGTATCGCTTGTAATTTATGATTATGTAGATAATTATTTCCCGATGTTGGTGCGGGCTGAGAAATCAAAGATTGGGTCCAAGATGGCCGGCGCTTGTGCGGATTTGCCTTGAAAACCAAAGGTTTAAAGAACCACCTGGATGGCAAGGTCATTGTGGTGGTCAAATGTCAATAAATGTGTCATTTGAATGCGCAGTATTTTTGTTATAAAGTGACCGCAAAAATTGTCTCAGATAACATGATTAGTTATGCAGCTTGCATGCAGACAAAGAATCATTTCATAATAATGGTGAAAAACTATTTCTACGGTAACAGCAAAATCATGTGTAAAATGACAGGCAAAAAACTTCTCCTGTAAACGATAAATCAACATTAAAAACCTTTCGCATGGCGTTAATAAAATTTAAAAAAAACACTCAAATATATGATGCTTAGCAAAAGTTGAGAATATAGACAGTAAGCATATACAATGGCAATGATAGATTTTGTGGATTGAAAATCAAGTCAAATGTGACTTATGTATAAAATTTCTATCCACACATTACAATAAAAAAATATGCACATAATATGTTAGAATAATACAAAATAAAAAGCAAATCAGATAAATAATTAATTTAAAAATAAAAAATGTAAGAACATTACTGTTAGAGTAGTAGAATAAAAAGAATTTTGTTTCAAGATTGTTTTTATAATATTAAAGGATTACCCCAAACAATTTCTATTACAAACTGAAATATTGTTTCAACTAGTATTCAAATAAAACTTCAGCAGGTCTTAATGAACCATGGTAACGCCACTGTATCGCAGCTCAGAGAACGTGTTGGACGTTGAAATGGATAATAAAAAATGAGTTAAAATAAGTATGGACATTGTCAATATGTAGCCAAACCTTACTTTAAAACACAAAGAACATGTTAAATTGCACAGCACAACATTTGAGCGTTAGATCATCAGAACTGAAAACATGATGTGTCTTTAAACATTCCAAATAATCAATTAAGGAGAGACCATTTACATATGTAAATTCTGTCCAACCAGAATAAATCGTTTTAAAACCCAAAAAAAGGGGATAAAAATGGACTATGTCATTATCCCCTATTAAAAACCCAACCCCCTGACCCTAATGATATTTTTCAACAAAAAACCAAAACCCGGGAACCTAACAAAAAGCCCTTTTAAAAAAATTTTAAACCAAGAAATTTTTTTATACCCTTTAAGGAAGCTGAATCTCTAAAACAAAGATTTTATTAATGACTTAATCTTGATAAACATATCCTCATTCAAAAAGACGTGGCCTTAAAAACTATAAAGGAAAAACACAAAAAAAAGACTAAAGCTAATTTGTGAAGCATGAAAAAGTGATCCATTGAAAACATGTGTAACATTCCATAATTATGAGAAGATTTTGTAAGTAAACAAAATGCTATAAATTAAGTCCTGCTAAGATTCTTCTGCACGTTTCACACTAATTCCTTCCTAAACTGAATGGGCGTCCTTGTGAAGGAGATGACACGATTATTCTGAGAACATGTATGAAGAAAGGATGATAACCCAAAAGTCAGGTGTGAGTTAATAATTAAAAATGACGTTTAATACACTACTTCTCTGATAATATTTTCAACATTAAATTTTATTTTCCGATTATTTTTCGACGTAGTCGTATACTTTTGATATGAACTTCCATTGGTATGGACGCCTTGCTAACCAAATTCTTTATAATTTGACCAATCACAATCTGCAAATTACTGGCTAACGTTACGATCCTTGAATAAGCAGTGTACTGCCCGGGAGCCTTCTGAAATACAAAACGTGTGTTTTTTTTTTAAATAGTCATTTCCTTTATAAAATAGCACTAATAAAATAACACATGGTTTCTAAAGAAAATGAGTTAATCAACATCCTTTACGTGAGAGAAAGGTAAAGACCTGTCATACTTTTTTTCAAAAATAAATATACCTTATAGTGGTAGATCTTCATGTAAAAAATAACCATGTAAAAATAATAAGATCAATTAAAATGAAAAATTCATAATCATCCTTAATATCAAACCCATTAACATGGATTCATTTCAAATACTCATTTTCTGATAGCATTGATATTTTTTAACTACAAACTATTGTTAAAAGCGAAGTTTATTGTATTGATGATCATTTGAAGTTAATCTAAATTAGTAGAAATTCCTTCGAGGAAAACGCTATTGAATACAATACTTTTGTCTTTTTTCTGCACATTCAAGTGAAAAAATCTTTACTTTGGGGAGAACAAATTTTGTTGCTGTATAAATGTTTCAGCTCCATAAAAGGCCACTGCAAAGCTATACTGTATTTTTAATTCATTCTGATTTTAGATTCGAACAATTGCGGGACTTTAAAATTTGAAAATGACACGGTGATGGAATGCAAGTCCGCACGCACTTACATTTATTAAACCATAACAAGGTACACGAAACACGCCAAATGGGTTCGGGGAAAGAACAATGAAGCGTAATGATTTATGATCACAAGAAAATACATAACGAGAGCAAATACTTTGAATCAAAAGACGGTGACAGTTTCGTCTTATCTATATCAGCAGTAAAGTCAAAAGACATTGGGAATTATCTTGTAAACTGTGGAAACCCAGGTTATACTAACCGGTCTTATCTAAAAGTTGCTGTGAATGGTGAGTAATTGAATTTCTTTTCTTTAATTTGGAAACTTCATTAAAACTATTCATTCTAAAATACTTTTATTAATTTTCTAATTATATTGACGTCAAAGGGTTTGCTTATTACCAAAACCAACACTGTTTTCTTAAAATAATATCGAAGTGCCGGCTTGCTCATTATTCAACAGCATGTTTAATAAATATTTGTTATAATGGTCAATGTAGAGAATTAATAATGCGCCTATTTTGTCCAAAATACCTTACTTAGGAGTCAATATAAATCCATGCCATTCATCCAAATATTATCTACTATAGGATTTACAGCTGTAAACTCGTCAAATAGAATCAAGTTTTGTACTTATAAACGGTTAATAACCTTTTTTTTTCCTCAAATTGTGCTAAAATTGTGCAATAAAATATCAACTCGTGTTTGTAATCGTTATAACTTTTCTAGTCTTCGTTAATGATTCTTTTCATTTTTCTTTTTTCTCGTCTTTTAGTTGCTTTGTTATATTAAGTGACATCAAATACCTAATTACTGTAGTGGTTTATTATGATTTTTTTTGTTTATACATTTAATATAACACAGGAAAAAAAAACACGTTTTGATTTTGAATAGATTCTTTCATTTTCTTCTGAAACTACTGGTGGTGATGTGCAATATGATATATTTATACATTTTTTTTAGTAAAATACTGATTTTTTAGATGAGTGGAGACCTGCAAATCCATGCAAAATTTGTAACTTTAGCTTGCGATTGCTTGATATTGGTTAAACTATATTTTTGACATCATGCTCTCAACTTACTTAAATTGATATATACAAAATATACAAGTACGTTTATAACCTATATAATAAATGATATCATGGTGAAACATCGCCTTCGTCTATGGTTAGAAATTTTGCCTCTTAATTTATTATTATTAGATTTGACACTGATGATATCATTACTTACTAATTTCAAGAAGCCAACTAAAACATGATCAATATTAGCTAGGCGAAATTGTTACAGTTTCTTCAATAACTGTAATTGTAACACCATTTAAATAAATTTAATATTGTACGGTGTTCTTTGATTTTTGAATGGAATTCACAAAACATTTGTGTTTTGAAATTATAGGCACATGATATCTGATTGACAACACATAATATTGATGAAACAAACTGCTTTTATTGAGATGTTTTGTTATATGCTGGAATGATGAATTAAGTTTATGATTTGTTTAGGTTGTAACGAAAAATGTGGCGAACCTTTATTTACAAACAACATCACAGAAGAAGATTCAGTTACATTTAAATTGACTGTTTACCCTGGTAAAGACGTGACCGTGGAAAAGAAACTAGCGTCGACGTTTGGACAAATAAAAGGTGGAAAATACAATATTACAGAGTTTGCAGAGGAAAGGATGCATAGCCTCTATATTTTAGAAAAAGACTTTAGTGACAGAGACGAACACAGAGTAAATTGCGGGAACATATTGCCGAATTCAATACGTCTGAACATTGGTAAATAGTATATATTCTAAGTACCTGTATCTCAAATCAAATCATTTATTTGCAAATCTAATGTACATTTAGTAATAGAAAGAGCATCGAAACACGATGCTATCTGATTTTTGTACGAGGCGTATGTCGTCACAATGAGTAAACCACAGCAAAAATGAACCAATCAATATGCATGCTTTTGAGTGCGGGTAACTAATACTTGCACTCCAGTTAACGCACTGTGCATGTATAATGTATACGATTTAACACATTTCAACAGAAAGGTCCTCTAAACTATGATACAATTCTTTTTTATTGTCAGAAAATGCCAAATTCCTAAACATATACCGACTACTTTATAATTATCAAATTCTTAAAACAATCAAAAGCAAAAACATATTTCAATTAAACATAATCTTCTTAGTTTATTTACACGCAGTTTACAGTCACATGATTGTTTAGACATTTAAAAACTAATGTGACCGTATTAAACTTATATGATACGACTATAAAAAGAAAATTTTCTTACAATATAAATAAAAAATTTGAAAAAATGAACACAATGCATGCAATAAGCACATATAAATTCCCTTTAATAGAAAATTGTTATGAAACGTTATGATGAGTGCAACAAATTCATGCTATAAATTTAAAATCTAAGGAATCGTTCCAGGTGACGATCACATTCGTATTACACAGGTTAACATTTACTTTGGTTCAATAAATGAATTTTGAAGTGGTAAAAAGATTTTTTTCATAAATTCATCAAAATCAAGCTTAATTCCATCATGAAGCATTCACTCAATTGTTCAAGGTATTTGCAATTGTTAAAGTGACATTATGCTAATTATTTCATAGTCAACTTGAGCTGAATTGATATTATATTTCAAAAGATTAACTGAATTAATGGTGTTTGACCAACTGTTGATATTGGAAAATGTTTTGAATAAAATTATAAATGTTATTAAATTCTAAAAAGACTGCCCCACTCTTTTTATAAACTAAGGGTTACATGTAAATTCTAATAGATATATACAGATATTTCGTTGGGATCTTTGCGTTATTTATTGTTTATTGGAACTTAATTATTAAATAAAAAGGAATTATGGCAAAATGAAAACTTATTTTGATATTCACCCGTTCACTCATTATATACCCTTGGATGGGCATAATGTCACTTTAAGGCAAAATATGCATAAAAACGCATGTATTACTCTAATATGGTTGCACAAAATTAATTGTATTTATATGTTAAGATAACCAAATTCAGTTATCATTTATATCCTTTATTGACAATTGTTTGTTTGAATGATTTACAAAAGATGAAGGAATTACACATAGATAAAAATAAATATATTTTGAACTTCTTTTGTATTTGCCTTATTCCACGTATTTAAATTTTACAATGTTGCCAATTGTACAAATGTTGCTATTTTTTGTTCTTTCCTACATGGTTAAATTCATCTGAGTATTATCATTGATATAGTATTTGCTTTAAAACAATTTAAACAGTTTTAGTAACACCTTTTCTTCAAGTACTCTTAATACATAGTTAACAATTTTATAAACGACAGTATCTTATGCAAATGAACATTTTTATATGTGTTTAATTACTTTCCAAACCGTACACCATCAGTACCGTCATTTCCCACCGATGAATCCGCAGATTGTTGCAAACCAAAGGGATGCTTTACTAAAATTGGCATTTTAAAAACATTAGAAACGGTAGAATGTTTCGGTAAAGGTGGATCAAAAAGCCATTATGCCTTTATTTGTAACAGAACGAAAAATATACTTACGAATGGTGGAAAAATACATCAAGTAACTTAAAATTCTTAATTTCAGTTTTTTTGTTTTATTTCCAAATCATTTTATTTCACAAAGCATTCATCTTGGACATCAGTTTTTCAACGTTTTGTACAAATTGTAAGTAGAAAAAGACCCAATGCTATTGAAGTGTATAAGATAGAATAAAACACAATGGAATTATTAGATAGATTTTGTTAACTAGATAACAATATAAAAGTATTTTGCTTTTTAGTTTCACCAGAAAACATTGACGTTAATGTAAGTGATGTTGCTGGAAGGAAAACATGGTAAGGTTCAATGTATTGCTAAGAACAGCACACTACAGTCAAGGCCGGAACTTTTTTATAGATAGCCAAAATGTTTACTAACATAACGACACAAGTAAAAAACAATAGCTGGAAATTTTGTACACCTTACAACACGTCGACAACAATGCTATTTAAACGGCTTAATAAACAGGAAAAAATATGTGTGGTTTTC